>NC_048580.1:76165783-76180783 GCF_013265735.2 Oncorhynchus mykiss | reverse complement strand
TCCACCGTACCTTCTCCGCTGTGCAATCCGGCTTCCGAGCCGGTCACGGGTACACCTCAGCCACGCTCAAGGTCCTAAACGATATCATAACCGCCATCGATAAAAGACAATACTGTGCAGCCGTCTTCATCGACCTGGCCAAGGCTTTCGACTCTGTCAATCACACCATTCTTATCGGCAGACTCAACAGCCTTGGTTTCTCAAATGACTGCCTAGCCTGGATCACCAACTACTTCTCAGACAGAGTTCAGTGTGTCAAATCGGAGGGCATGTTGTCCGGACCTCTGGCGGTCTCTATGGGGGTACCACAGGGTTCAATTCTCGGGCCTCTTTTCTCTGTATATATCAATGATGTTGCTCTTGCTGCGGGAGATTCCCTGATCCACCTCTATGCAGACGACACCATTCTGTATACCTCTGGCCCTTCCTTGGTAACTGTGCTAACTAACCTCCAAACGAGTCCTCAATGCCATTCAACACTCCTTCCCTGGCCTCCAACTGCTCTTAAACGCAAGTAAAACTAAATGCATGCTTTTCAATCGTTCGCTGCCTGCACCCGCCCGCCCGACTAGCATCACCACCCTGGACGGTTCCGACCTAGAATATGTGGAAAACTATAAATACCTAGGTGTCTGCCTAGACGGTAAACATCTCCAATCCAAAATCAAATCTAGAATCGGCTTTCTATTTCGCAACAAAGCCTCCTTCACTCACGCCGCCAAACTTACCCTAGTAAAACTGACTATCCTACCGATCCTCGACTTCGGCGATGTCATCTACAAAATAGCTTCCAACACTCTACTCAGCAAACTGGATGCAGTCTATCATAGTTCCATCCGTTTTGTTACCAAATCACCTCATACCACGCACCACTGCGACCTGTATGCTCTAGTTGGCTGGCCATCGCTACATATTCGTCGCCAGACCCACTGGCTCCAGCTCATCTATAAGTCTATGCTAGGTAAAGCTCCGCCTTATCTCAGTTCCCTGGTCACGATAACAACACCCACCCGTAGCACACGTTCCAGCAGGTATATCTCACTGATCATCCCCAAAGCCAACACCTCATTTGGCCGCCTTTCCTTCCAGTTCTCTACTGCCAGTGACTGGAACGAATTGCAAAAATCGCTGAAGGTGGAGACTTTTATTTCCCTCACCAACTTTAAACATCAACTACTGTATCTGAGCAACTAACCGATCGCTGCAGCTGTACATAGTCCATCTGTAAATAGCCCACCCAATCTACCTACCTCATCCCCATACTGTTTTTATTTTATTTACTTTTCTGCTCTTTTTCACACCAGTATCTCTACCTGCACATGACCATCTGATCATTTATCACTCCAGTGTTAATCTGCTAAATTTTAATTATTCACTCCTATGGCCTATTTATTGCCTACCTCCTCATGCCTTTTGTACACAATGTAAATAGACTTTCCTTTCTCTACTGTGCCATTGACTTGTTTGTGTTAATGGCTTGTTTATTGTTTACTCCATGTGTTACTCTGTGTTGTTGTCTGTTTCACACTGCTTTGCTTTATCTTGGCCAGGTCGCAGTTGTAAATGAGAACTTGTTCTCAACTGGCCTACTTGGTTAAATAAAGGTGAAATAAAATAATAAAAAAATAACATGAGGGGCGAGGAGAGGAGCAGGGCCAAATTAAAGAACGGGCATGCAGGACCTCAAGTCAAAATGTGTTGTAATGCAGTAAGTTGGCTGATTTCCACTTTCTTTCTCCACAAAAACAAACAAAATAATAAAAAACATGTTTTTGGCGGGGTGGGGGGGGGGCCCCAGGATGCAGGTGCCCTGGGCCCCAAATGCAGTTGTCTGGCCCTGGAGAGAAAGGGGTGGGGGGGGGGGGGGGGGGTGAACCTGACAAGAAAAATGTGTGAAATGAATAAAACTGCCTTTTTAAATAAAAAAAAACAATAACAACCCAGAAATACTATTTTAGAATGAGGATTGTTTCAGTCTCCAGTGTGATCTTTAGTCTGGTGTCACACACACACACACACACACACACACACACACACACACACACACACACACACACTTTAAACCGACGTCACGTCAGGTCACCAGCTACTACCACAGACTCTGAGACAGAGGGAATTATGGGAACGTCATGGAAGAGGAAAGAACTAAGAATAAGTTAAAACACAGGGGGAGGGGGGGGACTGACTTACCGGATTGCTGCTTTAAAAACCTTGGGGAATCTTTATAAATGGTCTTGATGCCGTTTGGATTGACTTTTAAATAGGACTTGAGCCATTTAGAGAAAAGTGTATATAGGAGATTTACTTTGGCTTCTGTTACTTCTGGAGTCAATCACATTCTGGGATGAAACCCAATGACCACGGAGTATATAATGCTGTGTCAGGGACCGTTCAAGGTCAACAAACCAGCTTACAGGTTCTGGGCCCTCTTTGAAATAGGAGTTCTGTGATCAGCTCCACCATTATGATCTAACAGGCAAAACTGATCCTAGATCAACACTCCTACGCGGAAAGTCCGCAACTTTTAGAGAAATACAATGCGTCCTCATTTATCAAATGTACACGCACACAAAAGACGGAAATCGTGCGCTAGCCCAATTTTCCCGACAAATGTTGGAATCAATATTTTTTTTTTAACTTGGACGGGAAAGTGTGTCTATCTCCATGCACAGTTCAGACCAGGCACAACTCCAAGGTGAATGGGACTGGAGGCAACAAAATGGGGGGGGGGGGGGGTGAAATGGTCTTTGGTGCAGTTATCTCCAACCAGACATTATGTAATAACAATGCTGATAAAAAAAACATGGAAACAGGAGATAACTGCAGGATGTGTCTCTCCTAAGGAGATAACTGCAGGATGTGTCGCTCCTAAGGAGATAACTGCAGGATGTGTCGCTCCTAAGGAGATAACTGCAGGATGTGTCTCTCCTAAGGAGATAACTGCAGGATGTGTCTCTCCTAAGGAGATAACTGCAGGATGTGTCTCTCCTAAGGAGATAACTGCAGGATGTGTCTCTCCTAAGGAGATAACTGCAGGATGTGTCTCTCCTAAGGAGATAACTGCAGGATGTGTCTCTCCTAAGGAGATAACTGCAGGATGTGTCTCTCCTAAGGAGATAACTGCAGGATGTGTCTCTCCTAAGGAGATAACTGCAGGATGTGTCTCTCCTAAGGAGATAACTGCAGGGTGTGTCTCTCCTAAGGAGATAACTGCAGGATGTGTCTCTCCTAAGGAGATAACTGCACGTGTTCCCGCAGGATGTGTCTCTCCTAAGGAGATAACTGCAGGATGTGTCTCTCCTAAGGAGATAACTGCACGTGTTTCCCGCAGGATGTGTCTCTCCTAAGGAGATAACTGCACGTGTTTCCTGCAGGGTGTGTCTCTTCTAAGGAGATAACTGCACGTGTTTCCTGCAGAATGTGTCTCTCCTAAGGAGATAACTGCATGTGTTTCTTGCAGAATGTGTCTCTCCTAAGGAGATAACTGCACGTGTTTCCCGCAGGATGTGTCTCTCCTAAGGAGATAACTGCACGTGTTTCCTGCAGGATGTGTCTCTCCTAAGGAGATAACTGCACGTGTTTCCTGCAGAATGTGTCTCTCCTAAGGAGATAACTGCACGTGTTTCTTGCAGAATGTGTCTCTCCTAAGGAGATAACTGCACGTGTTTCCTGTAGGATGTGTCTCTCCTAAGGAGATAACTGCACGTGTTTCCTGCAGGATGTGTCTCTCCTAAGGAGATAACTGCACGTGTTTCCTGCAGAATGTGTCTCTCCTAAGGAGATAACTGCACGTGTTTCTTGCAGAATGTGTCTCTCCTAAGGAGATAACTGCACGTGTTTCCTGCAGGATGTGTCTCTCCTAAGGAGATAACTGCACGTGTTTCCTGCAGAATGTGTCTCTCCTAAGGAGATAACTGCACGTGTTTCCCGCAGGATGTGTCTCTCCTAAGGAGATAACTTTCCTTTTCTGACATGATCGCTTTATTGCCGCATCCCATCCATGTCAATACAACACATATCAGACCTGCCATTCATCCATCCATGTCAATACAACACATATCAGACCTGCCATTCATCCATCCATGTCAATACAACACATATCAGACCTGTCATTCATCCATCCATGTCAATACAACTCATATCAGACCTGTCATTCATCCATCCATGTCAATACAACACATACTAGACCTGCCATTCATCCATCCATTTCAGGCATGCTTGAAAGTAAATAGATTGGCTCGTAGCCCATTTGACAGGTAGGCTAGGCTACGGTATTGTTGTGCGATAGGAGCACGACATCCTAGTCTATTTAATCTCAGAGCCTATAACAAGGCAGGAGATAAAACGCAATCATCTATCGATGACTAAAATGTTGAACAGTTCGTCTTTTGCTTAGAAGTGTAGCGTTTAAGTTACTTTTAAATTGAAAAGACAATCAATCTTGCAGAATGCGCATGGTTAGTTGTAAAAAGTCACGGCAAGGATGAAACCATTCTGGTCACACCGCTACAGAGGATAGGATCAAATTCGCCATTGCTTTTTGTTTTAGGAACCGTCGTGGCCCAGTTCCAACATCTCCAAAGCATGTAGCAAATGAAGACGTTTTTTTGTCACTATAAAAGTTGAATGTTGGGCGTTTTGCAGGTGGGGTTGTAATGCTCCGTTCCCATCTTCAAATAGGTGACCTTCTTTGCGAGGTGTAGGAAAACCTCCCTGGTATTTGTGATTAAATCTCTGTTTGAAATTCTCTGCTCGATTGAAGGACCTTACAGATAATTGCGTGTGTGGGGTACAGAGATGAGGTAGTCATTAAAAAAATATGTTAAAGTTGTGAAGATGGCGCCGGATGGGAAGGCTCTTAACCAACCATGCTTTTTTGTTTGTTTTTTTCGCGTTGTTCGTAACTTGTTTTGTACATGACAGCTTATAGGGAGGAGGTCTGAGACCTGACGTGTGGTGCCAGGACAACAACCTCTCCCTCAACGTGATCAAGACAAAGGAGATGATTGTGGACTAAAGGAAAAGGAGGACCGAGCCACGCCCCCATTCGACAGGGGTGGAGCTGGTTGAGAGCTTCAAGTTCCTTGATGTCCACATCACCAACAAACTAACATGGTCCATGTACACCGAGACAGCCGTGAAGAGGGCACGACAAAATCTATTCCCCCTCAGGAGACTGAAAAGATTTGGCATGGGTCCTCAGATTCTCAAAAGCTTTTACAGCTGCACCATCGAGAGCATCCTGAGTAGAGGTGTTAACCCTGGTGTCCTGACTAAATTCCAAATCTGTCCCTCAAACCATCACGGTCACCTAATAATCCCCAGTTAACAATTGGCTCATTCATCCCTCCTCCTCTCCCCTGTAACTATTCCTCAGGTTGATGCTGTAAATGAGAATGTGTTCACAGTCAACTTACCTGGTAAAATAAGGATTACATTTTACAAATAATACACTGAGTGACTGTAGACCCATACAGGATGTAGTGACTGTAGACCCATACAGGATGTAGTGACTGTAGACCCATACAGGATGTATTGACTGTAGACCCATACAGGATGTAGTGACTGTAGACCCATACAGGATGTATTGACTGTAGAGGAGATGAGACCCATACAGGATGTAGTGACTGTAGAGGAGATTAGACCCATACAGGATGTAGTGACTGTAGACCCATACAGGATGTAGTGACTGTAGACCCATACAGGATGTAGTGACTGTAGACCCATACAGGATGTAGTGACTGTAGACCCATACAGGATGTAGTGACTGTAGACCCATACAGGATGTATTGACTGTAGACCCATACAAGATGTAGTGACTGTAGACCCATACAGGATGTAGTGACTGTAGACCCATACAGGATGCATACACAGACCTCATCTCCCATCTCCCCCTGCTCATACACAGACCCCATCTTGTCTCCCATCTCCCCCTGCTCATACACAGCTCCCATCTCATCTCCCATCTCCCCCTGCTCATACACAGACCTCATCTCCCATCTCCCCCTGCTCATACACAGACCCCATCTTGTCTCCCATCTCCCCCTGCTCATACACAGACCCCATCTTGTCTCCCATCTCCCCCTGCTCATACACAGCTCCCATCTCATCTCCCATCTCCCCCTGCTCATACACAGACCCCATCTTGTCTCCCCTCTCCCCCTGCTCATACACAGCTCCCATCTCGTCTCCCCTCTCCCCCTGCTCATACACAGACCTCATCTCCCATCTCCCCCTGCTCATACACAGCTCCCATCTCATCTCCCCTCTTCCCCCTGCTCATACACAGCTCCCATCTCGTCTCCCCTCTACCCCCTGCTCATACACAGACCTTGTCTCCCCTCTGCTCATACACAGCTCCCATCTCGTTCCCCCTCTCCCCTATGCTCATACACAGACAGGAAATGAAAGGCAGGGATTTCTATCTCTGCTCTGACAGGGAACAGTGAGGCTATGGAAGGGACCAGGGCTGCACATCCTGGTTTACACACACAGAAACAGCATGACATCATCATCCTGTGGGGTGGTCAGCTGGAACAACAATAGAGAACCAGCCCGTGCCTCTCACTGTGTCCCCTCTGCTGTCGCTGCGTTGAGGGACCATAGTCTACGGTAGGGACGCTGGAGCCTGGAGGTCCAGTCTCTATGTGCTCCTGGATGGTCGGTCTTTGTCATGACAAATATTTAGGGCTTGACAACAACAGACACATTGCCTATAACTAGTGTGTATGGGACCGGGCTAGGGACACGCTGCCCTGAGTAAGTGAGCCAACGAGATATGAGATTTATTCTGACAGCCAATTCCCCCTGTAGACCAATCAATGTCAATGTATTTTACATGAATATGTTCAGAGAGACAGAGAGATTGTTTGTGACAAAAGAAGAGTGATTAAAAGCAAGTGAGAGAGAGAGAGAGAGAGAGAGAGACAGAGAGAGAGAGACAGAGAGAGAGAGACAGAGAGAGAGAGAGACAGAGAGAGAGAGACAGAGAGAGAGAGAGACAGAGAGAGAGAGAGAGAGAGAGAGAGAGACAGAGAGAGAGGGAGACAGAGAGAGAGAGAGACAGAGAGACACAGAGACAGAGCAGCCTAAGAGAGCTGTTGATATCACTCATCAGTCGTTCATGTCTTTACTGTCAGATTTACTGGAATAAAGTGGGGAAGTTGTTGTGGAGACACACACACACACACACACACACCCGTATGTATTCATGCTTCCACAGATGGGCTATAAACTATCAACTGTAAACTATAAACTGCTAGAGGAAAGCTAGTATCACCCACACACACACACACCCCCACACACACACACACACACACACACACGCGCACACACACACACACACAAGCACACACACACAAGCACACACACACACACATACACACGCATATACACTCGCCACACACAAACACACACACACACACAACACACACACACATACATACACACACAGATCATAAACTATAAACTGGAAGAGGAGAGTTGGGCTAATTTTGTCAACAAAAATAGTGAAAATATTTGTCAATTGATGAGACGATAACTAACTAAATAGACCTAGTAAACCTAAAATAAAATAATTTTTCATTTCGGTTGACGAAAACGAGACGAGACAAAATTATCTCTGTGACTAAAACCTAACTAGTAAGTAGACTGGAGTTGTACGGATGCATTTCTGGTATTGGTGGAAAATAAATACCATGCCCAGCTCATTCGCCAGTCTCTGCCCGGCAACCGTTCTCCAATCAACAAATCATTGATGCAAATAAGATGCATGCCACTGCTACTCTCCAGGTAGTTAACTGGCCGACATTTAGTTACTTTACGTATCGCGCCGTTTCAAACAGGACCAAATGCAATGTTTTCTAACGGAGAAGACAGCGTTTGCATCCACATATTGACAGAAGAAATACTAGAGCCTCACCCCCCATATTTACTCAGGTAATCAGGCTCAGGTAATAACAGATTGATCACGCTAGCTAGTTAGCTCGCTGGAACGCGTGGAGTCATAAAGTGAAGTGTTTTAGAGGCGTGAAAATAAACGTCACACAGTCAGCGAATGTTTTTAGTTTATACAACAGGTGGGTCTAATCCTGAATGCTGATTGGATAAAACCACATTCCAGTCGGTGTCTATTCCACAAGGCTAAATCTATGATGTTAAAATGCCTATTTACTCTGTTTCATCTGACTGCTGCAATCCACTGTCTCATCAGCCCAGCCAGGCAATTTATAACCTTGATCTCCGCTATAAAAAGCATCTAGACATTATCTCACATGTCTTTTAGACTAACATTTGGTTTTCAACAGCAGAGATTTGTATAAACCTTCCTGTCTGTTTGTCTATACGACATTTGCATCATTGTTTCAATATTAAAATTCAATCTCTAACTGTCCCACAGTAATTAACATGTAGGGGTCGGAAACGAGAGAGAGAGGCAGGCAGCGTTTCTCAGCCAGTCAAAATCATGAATCAGCTGGCATCATTTTTATGGATTATTATATTATATACAAAGAAAATGTAAATCGAATAAAGGGGAAACGAAACGAAGTGACGCTAGTTTTTTGCAGTCTTTCCAGTTTCAGTTGGAAGTGATTGTGTTAGCTGTGTTGTTTGACCAGCTCCTCTGAACAACAGTGTCCTATTTCATGCAGAGTGATGTTTTCTGGCTTTTCAATCTGGATGTTGGGAACAGAATCATGCAATGGGATGTTAAGCAGTAAAATCTGTCGGTGGGACAAGGCTGTGCATGTTTGTTTCGAGGCAAAAGAAAGGCACATCTATTTACGCGAGGTGCTGGCTAGCGGCAGTAGAACACGTGAAAAAATGAAAGGAGAGCCTAGACACTCTAGGAGCTCAGATGCAATAATTGAATAACCTAATAATCCAACGTTTGGACAGACAAACTGTCTTCATCAGGGTATAATAACAAACACTGCTTGGTGACTAGTTTATATCGTGTCAAAGGACACACAGGTGTCTGTAATCGTGTCCGGGTGTGGCCTGATATCATTGGTTAATTCTCAGATAATCTGTGATTTATTTTTTTTACTATTAAAAAAGTGATTGTGACAAAAAAAAATGTGACTAAAATGAAAGGGCATTTAAGTTGACAAAAAAATGTCCCCGCTGGTTTTGTCATTTTGGACAATAACTATACTAAATAATTATTTAAATTACCCCCCAAAAAATGTGACTATAAATCTAAGAAAGGTACCAAAATTACAGAGCACTGGGAAAATCCAGGAATGTTTTAATTTCCCTCTTTTCTCTGTCTGCCTGTTGCACCCAAATAATCGAACACATACAAACACAAATGTAACGTACATGTGACATGTATTGGGACAGCATCGTCAAAAAAAACAGTCGCACACCCTAACCTTAACCCACCCAAAAATACATAGAATATGAGACTGTACAGACCAATGCACACACAATGACAAACTCTAAAACACACACAAATACACCCACACACACACACACACACACACACCAAGGTATCTTTGCTACAGCTAAAGTTGGCTAATTTCCAATTGGGGAAAGAGAATCAAACAAACTGGCTGTTCATTGTTATGTTTTCCACTGCTGGTGATGGGCCGAGGGTGAAGTGGTGTTTGGATATATATTAAAAAAAAACACCTCTTCCCTTCAACATCCTTCCTACACGCATACACACACACACACACACAGACACACACACTAACTTCCTGTTCTTCCGCAGGAGTTTCCTGGTCGTTCACATTCCAGCTACTTTTTTTTACATGTAATTGATTAAACTTCATGCTGTGGACCTATCCGCCATTTCACAGCGACCCACCACAATAAACTACTGTTATCATACACCCTATGAGGACAACACACACACACACACACACACACACACACACGCACACTTTCCCAGTATGTTGCGATGCACATGTGGGCATACGTGCCAACATTAGAAATATTTTAAAAGGAGACACATGTCAACAGTTAGATCCTCATAGTGGATCTCTTTTTTCTCTAATCCAAATGTTAATTGTGTGTTCTGGAAACAATAATAAAAAAATAAAAAAAAGCAATTTCTCTCAGATCCACTTTTCTTCTCTCCTTGCGTTGAGAGCCGCGAGGCGAGGGGCGAGAAACTGTCTGCCTCCCAAATGCCATCCTTTTTCCCCCTGGGCCTATAACTCTGGTCAAAAGTAGTGCACTAAATAGGAAATAGAGTGTAATTTGGGACTTAACTTTTTGCATTCTGTTGTTTCTTTCTTGCTACTAATTCTTTCAGTCAGCGGTTTAAGCGAATAATGGGTTTGTAAAACTAAAACTAAACTAATTTAGTGGTGATCAGAACTCCAGCAGGATGGATTCAGACAGTCAGTCGACTTTAAGTTTACACACGGGAGAGATTGTCTTTCTCTTTCATTCGATGTAAAAGGCCATAGATTTACATAGTATTGACAATAACACATTGTGTAAACAACGTCAAACCTCACAACCGGGAACTGAGACTGAAGAAGCAGAAATTAAAAAAAAATAAGATTCAAAATTGTTGAAGAGAAAACAGAGTTTTCCAACAAAGTTTAGAGAATAATTTCTATAACAAACAAAGCAGCCAATATCAAATCTTAAAAACTAAGTGAAAGGAAGTATCAAACCAAATCATTCTAGAAATAACTTCATTTTATTATGTAAAATATTTTAAAAGCAACATATTCATTTAAAAAATGCCCTTTTCAATAAAAACAACAACAACTGAAGTATAAAATGTTTGTTTTTTAAATGATCCCGAGTCATAGTAATGTTATAATTACAATGACATACTGTATGAAATAATGCATTTTATTTTGCCTTTTGGTGTTTCATTGCAGAGAGATGGTGTAGTTTGTTTTATTCCAAACTTTGCTTTTTGTTCAAAGATAATTATTGTATTATAATTATTACCAAAAGGACATGATTTATGACCTGCTCAACATGGTCTTTAAAGGGGCAATCTGGGAAACAAACAACAACAAAGCTGCCACCCACCCTTTTTTTTTTGGTGCAAAGGCAATATGTAATTCATTTAAAAGTCCTTAAATTGATTCCCTAATCCCAGATTGCCCTTTCATGCGTGGTGACTGAAATTAAAATATGATTCATTTGATTAATCAACTGTTTGATGTAAATAGAAAAAGTACAACTTTGTTCAAAATAAACTCCTAACTACTACTGCAGACCTGATACAGTCACATGGCCTTGAGATCTTCATCTGCAAACTATATCGTCCCATTTGAAAATGGTTTCATTACAAAGTTTGGTCACACTTTATCTGGACAGACGGTCTACAGATGGTCTACAGATACAGATGTTCTATAGATGGTCTACAGATGGTCTATAGATACAGATGGTCTACAGATGGCCTACAGATGGTCTATAGATGGTCTACAGATGGTCTATAGATGGTCTACAGATGGTCTACAGTTGGTCTACAGACGGTCTACAGATGGTCTACAGATACAGATAGTCTGTAGATGGTCTACAGATGGTCTATAGATGGTCTATAGATGGTCTACAGCTGGTCTATAGATACAGATAGTCTACAGATAGTCTATAGATACAGATAGTCTATAGATAGAGATGGTCTATAGATACAGATGGTATACAGATAGTCTATAGATACAGATGGTATACAGATAGTCTATAGATACAGATGGTATACATATAGTCTAAAGATACAGATGGTCTATAGATACAGATGGTATAAGATGGTCTATAGATACAGATGGCCTATAGATGGTCTATAGATACAGATAGTCTATAGATACAGATGGTCTACAGAAGGTCTACAGATACAGATGGTCTACAGATACAGATGGTCTATAGATGGTCTACAGATGATCTATAGATGGTCTACAGATACAGATGGTCTACAGATGGTCTACAGATGCAGATGGTCTACAGATAGTCTATAGATACAGATCCTCTATAGATGGTCTATAGATACAGATGGTCTATAGATACAGATCCTCTATAGATGGTCTACAGATGGTCTACAGATGGTCTATAGATGGTCTGTAGATGGTCTATAGACTGTCTGTAGATGGTATACAGATGGTCTATAGATGCAGATCCTCTATAGATGGTCTACAGATACAGATGGTTTATAGATACAGACGATCTATAGATGGTCTACAGATGTTCTATAGATGGTCTATAGACGGTCATACTATCAACAAACTATCTGTTGCTGAGCAACTGCTTGCTAAGGTTTCAGTTAGGTTTAGAATAAAGGTACGGGTTAAGGTCAGGGTTAGGATAAGGGTTAGGGTTAAGGTTAGGATAAGGGTCAGGGTTAAGGTCAGGGTTAGGATAAGGGTTAGGGTTAAGGTTAGGATAAGGGTTAGGGTTAAGTTTAGGATAAGGGTTAAGGTTAGGGTTAGGATAAGGGTTAGGGTTAAGGTTAGGATAAGGGTTAGGGTTAAGGTTAGGATAAGGGTTAAGGTTAGGGTTAGGATAAGGGTTAGGGTTAAGGTTAGGATAAGGGTTAGGGTTAGGATAAGGGTTAGGGTTAAGGTTAGGATAAGGGTTAGGGTTAAGGTTAGGATAAGGGTTAGGGTTAAGGTTAGGATAAGGGTCAGGGTTGGGTTAGGATAAGGGTTAGGGTTAAGGTTAGGATAAGGGTTAGGGTTAAGGTCAGGGTTAGGATAAGGGTTAGGGTTAGGATAAGGGTTAGGGTTAAGGTTAGGATAAGGGTTAGGGTTAGGGTTAGTAGACAGTTAGTTAAAATGTTTCTGATAGCTTGTAAATGGTCTGTAGAGCATCTCAAGATAGTATTGTCAAGATAATGTGTTACCCAAAGTGTTATACCATAGTGGTCTTCCTATGCACACGTTTTTGACCCAGTGCAAATAATTCAACACAAATAAAACAAACAACAGGAAACAGGAAGCGTATAAAAATGTCTATAATAAAAATGAGCAGTTTTGTCATTATAAATGTTCTGCCTGTCTGGGCAGTAAGTAAGAGAGCTCAGTATTCTTTAGTGGTCTGCAGTAGTCTGTTGCAGACTATAAAACAATCTTACGCTGAAAGTCATCAAGTCCTCAACCTGTGTGAAATACTTTAAAGTCCAATTCTTTCAAATACTTGAACGTTTTTTGTTTGTTTGATGTTGAGGTGCTTAAGTTTAGTGTTTTGCACGTCTGTTACTATTTCGTAGTGCAAACTACATCAAGGGTCACTCAAGAATTAAAAGTATGTTTTTTTGACATACCATTGAGCCACAGGTCTGGTAGGCTGTACTGGACTGTTCCAGACTACAGCGAACATCTGAACACTACGTCAGTCTAAGACCAGGAGTCTAGCCAGTGATAGAGGTACTGTAGTAGACGACACTACTAGCATCAGACAGAAGTGAAATTAGAGGACTGTTCTGGCTCTCCTCACAGGCGACAGGGCTCCTCCTCAAGGCTATAGCTCCACCCCCGTACCGTTCCAAAGAATTAGAAACAGGGACGAGAGTACCCCCATGCTCCTCCGTTCGAGTCCGGCTGGCACTGAGGTACTGGTCAAACTCATGTCGATCCACTTCTGTCCAGAACTCTGTTGACGTCGGACCTAAGGAACCATGGCCTGGCTGGTCCCGTATAGAGTCCAGGGACTGGGGGGCTAAGGGGTTGGATGTAGGGGCCAGGGATAAGGACTCAGGTGGGGGAGAGAGCTGCCCCAGGTGAGAGGTGAAGTGGGATGACTGGTTGGTGTCTGATCCAGAGCTACTATACAGGTAACTATAGTAACCAGAGGAAACAGAGGAACTACTGATAGAACGATGAGGTTTGACTTGCTCAGACAGGCTTATAGAGGAGCCCTGGGGGTTAGAGTACAGACTGGGAGAGTTCGTAGGCTCTGGAGGCAGGCTGAGGTACTTCTCCTGGGGACGACGACAGAGCAAGGAGCCCCTCTGGCTAAGATGATGATCATGACCACTATGCCCCTGACTATGACCCTGACTCTGACTAAAAGAACGGGGGTGATTACTGTGAGGGTTGTGAGGGTTGTGGTGATGGTGTTTGTTATAATGATGGTAGTTACTCCAAGCGCCATGCGGGCCCGTGTCCTCCTGCATGTGAGGGGGAAAGAACACCCCTCCATCCCCTCCTGTCTCCTCCATCACATCCAGGGGGGACATCTCCGGTGTGGGCAGGCCGTAGCTCTCCAGGTCCCCTGAGTGAAGGTCCCTAAAGTGGACGAGAGGAGGCAAGAGGTGGTGATGGGGGTGATGGTGGCCTGGATGTACATAACTATCCTGTGGGTGTCCATAGACCTCCCCTGTCTCTCCCTGGGCTAGGCTGTGGAGCAGTAGCCCCGGTTCCACCCGTTTGAGCTTTTTGGCCTGTTTCTTGCGACGGGGGCGGTACTTGTAGTTGGGGTGGTCCGTCAGGTGCTGGAGGCGGAGTCTCTCGGCCTCCTCAACGAAGGGACGCTTGTCCAGAGTAGTCAGGGCCTTCCACGACTGACCTAAAGATAATAATACATTGTTATTAACATTAGCATCATTAGCAGCAATAGCATCATTAGCGGCCCGTAGCATCATTAGCAGCAGTAGCATCCTTAGCAGCAGTAGCATCATTAGCAGCCCATAGCATCATTAGCAGCAGTAGCATCATTAGCAGCAGTAGCATCATTAGCAGCAGTAGCATCATTAGCAGCCCGTAGCATCATTAGCAGCAGTAGCATCATTAGCAGCAGTAGCATCATTAGCAGCAGTAGCATCATTAGCAGCCGTAGCATCATTAGCAGCCGTAGCATCATTAGCAGCAGTAGCATCATTAGCGGCCCGTAGCACTTTCAGCATCATCATCATCATCAAAGATTTTGCTGTAATCAGTTTACATCCAAATGGAATCTGTGCAGCTCTAAACACATATGATGTAGCTACTAAGTTATGTGTTTTCAGAATAAAAGTCTAACTGTCTACTTCCTTACTGTCTGGAGAAAAAAAAACAGGCAGCTTTACATTACGCACTAAGCATTACTGAACAC